>NW_019213030.1:6282-39197 GCF_002532875.2 Varroa jacobsoni | reverse complement strand
GGGCCTGTGCAAAGGAATTGCACAGGCCCAATATGTAGCGAACGACCTGGCTTGACGAGCTCTACAAAACATCTTGGAAGAAATTCATTCGTTACTGAGGTAAAGAACGACCGTAGTTTATGTTCGAACATATATTCATAATGGTACTCACTGTTACATTATTGTGAGTGTCGTACATCACTACCAGTAGCGGCGGTGGTGGCAATAGTAGTCAATAGCAATGGTACTATCATAGCTGATTAAAATCGGTGCTGATGATCACTGCGACCAAAAAGGGTGATGATGACGGACATTATCGTACGATGGCACCGCTGCCAACTGTAGTATATAGGTTTAATTTAATTAGGTAAACGGAGTTTGAAATATGGCTGGGGTCCGTGTTGTAGCTACAATTGGGCTACATTACGGTCGCTCTATATAATTCTTCCACTATTTATTAGAAAAGTTGTCCGCATAACTCCATTACGGGGTGTTCGTCTTGTCACCCGCCGCCAATCGCTTGCCGTGGTTGACGTCACCAGCGGTCATACGTTGTAGTCGCCGATGCTGCTCCTGCTTCTGGCTCAAATGTACGAGATAACCACAAACGCGCAGTGCTACACACGCGGATAGTCGACGAAAGAAAAGAGTGCAAAGTCCTAGTAGGCTCCTTGTCATGCCACGAACATCAGCAACCCAATCATCATTGGCGTCGCCGCCGACGTCAATAGTAGATGCAACAGTACGGGAGGGCCAGCGTTAGCCGTACGACGGCCGTCGCTGCTGGCGAACCAAAACGGCCAAACTGGACTGACCAAAGTCGCGTCGTTGCATCGGGGCCACTCAGATTGTCAACCATCGTCACCGAAAAGAAAGCAGAAAATGTATGGACGTACACGATGAACGCCGAAACCGACTGACGGCGAGGTGTTTTTTTGTTGGAAATTTTCATGTTATCGGAGATATATCTCTCGCATGCGATGCTTTTTGCGGTGCTTCTGGTGACCAGTGCCGACTGGTGTTAGTGAATCGCTGATGTTGAACGCCAGCCAGACGCGCGATTGGACAGAGACTGACCGATTATACCGGATTTGATAGAACACCAATTTGTCGATAGTCCCATTGCTATTTGATATGGTTTTTTGCATTTTCACCTCGGCGTATAGAGGCACCGTTGATATCATCGCCCAGATGCGCGCCATTGCTATGCCTGTCAATTCGCTAATCGTTTCGCCAGATACCATTATCAAGCAATATGTTAGGATCAATTATAGCCTAGTTTATTTTAAGCGGCATATGTTTTTACGTCTTTATACAGACATTGTTCATTGATCCGCATAGAATTTATATAATAATCATCGTTCTACGCTCCCTGTTACCCATTTGCAGTGCGGTTAGTCTAAAAGCAGAGTTAGTCGCTTTCCTGTTGGCCTCGCGGCGTCACGGAAACCACCGTAGCAAAAGTGGCGCCAGGCAGAGTAAGAAGATATCCTACCGCACTTCATACATAACGTCCCTAATAAAATAGCTATACTTGCTTTGTGTTGTGAAGAAGCGACGATCCTTTTAGATTTCGGTGTTACTTAATCTAAACAGGAGTCACGAAGAGAAGAAGAGGAAGAAGAACGCAGTACAGAAAGCTAGCAAGATAGCGACAGCCGCCAACGATCGCAGGGGTAACGGCGTTACACACAAACCTGATGTTCTTGACACTTCACCATGCACTCGTTTGAAGCTCAATCGAGCATTGGTTTTGATACATTTTTATTATTATTATTATTATTATTTTGAGTAACTACCAGGCCGAAGCAGTCAAAACGTTGTCGGTGGAATATTGAAAAGTAAGCCTTGTTGGTGTTTTTCTTGCATTTGTCCCAACATCTGGCACATACTACAAACTGGTCCGTAGCAGGCCAGTGACTTTGAAGATATGAGCAGTACGTAGGTTAGGTTTTTCCAGCTAGCTTCTGTGAAGAACTATGCAGAAACCAACGAGCGCTTTAGATTGAATAACAATCATGTAGGTACACGTTAAGAAGAAATACAATAGGGGGCAAAAGAGAATGTGACCGATAAATGAACGCAACTGTGTTTGCTGTAAATAGTCGACGAGTGGATAGAGAGCGACAATGTAGCGGACTTAGAAGAAATGTATCTTAATTTGCCATATACATACAAACGTCTTCTGTTAACTATTGAATCTGATTCGAGTTTGTTTGTGCTATATTTCAGATCCGACACAGGTTGGGCTGCTACGAGGAGGTGATCACCGTTCATAGTCGACAAATTCGCTATTGCAACTGGGTTCGATTTCTTCGAGTGGTCCCAGAAATGAATGACGAAGTCAATTTGCTGGCAAGCACTGTTCAGGGAGAAACCATATTTGAGGTACTCGTCGAAGTAGCTCCGGGTGTAGAACTTGTAGCCTTCTTTGATAAACGCGATGGTACACCTCCTTCATTACCGATCTTGGCCCTTCAACGTAGCGTCAATTTCCTTCAGTACCGCAATGGCATGGGCAGTATCCTTGAAGGTAAGACTGTAATAAAATTTATTTTCCATTCAATTTTGCTTGTTGAAAACATTCATTGGGATTGAGTCCAGTTGATATTATAGCTTACGTACAGACGTAATAAAGCTACGTGACCAGTTTAACAACTGGTTCGGTAAAGGAAAAATACACATTCGTGGAAAAACAGGACGCTTTAGATCAACCTTCATCATTTTCTGTCGGTTTTTTTTTTTCTTTAATTAGTAATTTTTAACTACTTGTGTTGAATGGGCGTACGTCAAGCGTAAAGAAGCAATTTGAGTCCCGACTCATGGCTGACCAGTGCTGGCTTGGGTCTTGTATGAGCAATTTTGAAGCGGCGACGTATTGATGATGTTATTGCTCATCCCAGTTGTTTGAAGGCTAACTAGTCTCTATTCTAAGTTCTCTGGGTGCAGCTGTCAATTTATATTGCCGTAACCCACAGCTGAACCGTGAAGTAGTTTCTGCTACAAGCTAAACGCACGTTCAATGTGTGCGTGTCTATAAAACACAGAGAGAGAGAAAACAGAAACAAACACGTATTATCCCGACTGCATTGCGCCTTCTTTGGTAAACAATTTTCTGACTAAATGTACTACTTATGCAAGGAACCAGTAAAGAAAAAGGAGAAGGAGTAGGATGAAGAAGTCACAGGATGCAATAAAAAAAAAAGAGGGACTATAATAGGTAGGCTATACGTGACGGTTGCGTAACGACGATGCTGCTGCTGCTGCTGCTGGGGATCCGCCACGTATCCAGCGGCAGCGGCCGTTTCTAGCAGTAGTAACTTCACAATGATATAACCGTTTTCCAAGAGAGCGTTGCGTCTGTCGTTGTACCAGTTTTCGTCAGACATAACAGCTCTGTCTACGGTCGTCGACACATCATTTCTATCGAGGAATGGGAGGTAACTAGGCGCACGAAGAAGCGTTGCAATCTATTAGTTGTTGTCACCCGTTATTGTTACTGCTACTCATCATCGTCGTCGTCGTCGTCGGTGTTATCGTTACCGTCGTTTTTCGAAAAAGGTTCAATTCGCGCAGACCTGTTTTCGCTACCGTCCGTCAGCCCGTCCGTCAGTCGGCTCGCTCGCTCTGACGACTACTAGCGGTCACCTGGTCGCTAGGTGGATGCCGGACGGAAGGGCGAGACAAGATGTTGAAAAGCAAATTAGAGTCGAAAAAAGGTTCGAGGCGGGGGGAAAGAGGTCTATGAGGTTAGCCTCACATGCTGGTAATGGGGGTGCTGCTATGAAGCGTCGCTTGGCGATTGCTTGAGTGACGGACCGACGAGCGCCTTGTGAGCTGTCGCTGCGGTGACAGGTTCTAGTCCTCGCGGAGTGATGCAGCCATAGGCACACAGGTAAGCAGAGGGACAGACTCTTGGTAGGAAAGTAATAGTAATAACAGCGAGAGGGTGGTCAAAAGAGCAACGATAACAGCATCAAAGTACCAACGAGTGCTTCCTACTCCCTGATCAGACAAAGAGAAAGGCTGTACGCAGAGTACGCGCCCATGATTATGGGTATAGTGGTGCTGAAGTAGCCAACGACGAAGCATCTGCAGCTGAAAAGTACACGCTTCGGCTGCATGATGTTATTTGGCCGCTACTGTGGCAGTCAGTGCTGATTTTACTGCTGTTACTTCTGCTCTAGCAGAGGTAGTTGCTGACAAAGTAATAGCGGCTATGAGCTGCCTGTAGTTAACAACTGTGTGCCAATGCGAGCCGGTCGTACGTTCTGTCTGGGAAGCAGGGTTCCGTTCAAAGACACGTATAACTACCGTCGACTCCACCTATGTACAGCAATGGCAGTAGTGCGCCACTCAATCGGCTACGGCAGTCGTGGTTTGTAATTCTCAGCTTAGTTTTGTAGAACTTTTCTCTCAACGTCTCTGAGCAGACGACGACAACTTGTTGCGAAGTGTACACGCTACTGCTGAACGATATGCCATCGCTTTTATGCGTCGCGTGCGATCAGCATAAAACAAAACTTGTCTAAGATTTTCCTGTACGTGCGGCATGCACCTTCTTCTGGTAATGTCTTTGTTACAGTTGCTATTGCTGATGGCTCGCTATCAAGCAGTTTGTGCTATTGATGCACTACAGCCGTCTCTATCCGATGCTGTTGTCGTTGTTTTTAGTTCTAAATTCGCGGTCGTCAAGACATTCGTTCCCGAAGGCAGTTTTCGTTACCTCCTTCCTTCTGGCGTCTCGTTCGCCACTCTAATGTCTAATTACCTCACTGCGGTTGAAAACATCTGCTAATTCCGTGTGCTGCCGCTCCCGCTGGCGTTTCTGTGCGACGACCGCTGCTAAAAATAACGCCGCCACCGTCAGCCTCACTACGATGGCGGCAGCGGCCGTCAGCTCGGTAATGGCCACTATGGTTTTTACTTCAAATCCTGCGTCTGCTTTCCCTGAGGTGGTATTGTCCCTAGCGCTCGTCGTCATCAAAAAGAAAATCGGAGGAACACATTATGTCGTATGTAGAAGATGAAAAGATGGGTGAGGAACAAGGAAAGGCGGGAATAGTAAATCGACTCCCTCCAGATGAACGACCAGCGACCAGTCCTCACTATAACTACTGATTTAGCCAAGTAATCATGTGATGAGGGTATAACTATATGAAACTTGTTGTGCGGGAAACGGGTCGGATACCCTATCACTGCTGAGCCTCTAGATAGCGGTTATTTGAAGAACCGACCTGTCTACCCCCTTCGTAAGTTCTATCGTCTGTCGGATCCATCTCTATCTGAGAGGCGCTGAGTGGTGGTTGCCTTCTAATTTGTGCTACCATAACTCTTGCTACTGTTGGTGATGCCCCTCACATTCGTACATCACCACACACATAGACACACCACGATTTGATCGCCGATGAAAGTCGAGCAGTAGAAACAATGGTACAAAGGGCTATAATAGTCAGGTAGCTCAAAGTAAATTAACAACGTCCAGGAAGGCTATTCGATAGAAACAAGCCTAACGTTACTTAACAGTAAAAAAAAAATCAAGCGTATATTTAATTTTATTCTTCTAGGTTAGGGGGAGAGAGACGAAGGCTTAACAAGTTCAACGGACTCCATGCACAATTGGCACGGGAGTAACAAAGTACTATTATTCAGTTGCTTCGATCTGAAGTCGTGTCCGTAACGATAACAGTAGCTGAAACGAGAGAAGCGATTTTTCGATCACAGCTCAGCTGTTGCTCTCCCGTGATGATAGCGGCGATGATTATTGAGTCTTCACTGAACTGTCAAAACGGTCACAGTTTTAGCTGTGCCACATGTATCTTCCTATTCAAATGCAAATTCTAATTACGTCCATTTATTCAGTTGTCACAAACATCGACAACCGGGCGGTACTTTTTCATCCTAGCCAGTAGAGATGACGGTACGGGATAACAGTTGTCGTACAATTGCCAGTGGTAGCGGCTAAGGCGCGAGAGCTCAACGCTGCAGTCACTGGGGAAACAACGTTGGAATCAAGCAATATGTAGTCGATTATTGAACGATGAGATCTTAAACCTTGAATGATTAAAGCTATAACCGTCGCTGGATAAAAGGTACCAATGTTTGGCAAGCAGCATTCGGATGAGCTATACTCTGGTAACACTGTTTTCAATATTGGATTTCGACTATGTTTCTGAGCAGACGAGAACGTGATAACACGCGGGACAATTTCTACAGTAGAAACGGCACGGGCACTAATATTTGTCCCTCTCTTATCCGCCAACGCCGCAGTTCGATAAACGAGTCGTATTTTCTTCCTTTTGTTATTTGCCTATCATCTAATTTTGATTTTCATTAACTACCGCATAGACAGAGATGCTCGCCCATCGGCCAACGTACGTGCAGCAGCACTCTTCTGATACTACTGATTCTGTCTTCTGTGAAAAAAAAACTATATAGAACATTGAGTTCTGGCGTTACCGTTACTTATGGCGAAATTTCATATTACCATCTATGCATATCGTGAAAATCAAAATGGCGTTTAAGCAACGTTGGATCAACATCACGAGAATTGTCAGAATCGAGGCCATGAAGCCGGTCAACCTGCGTCCGATTTAATAACAGGGCAACCAATAAGCTTTTTCGTTGTTGCTCTTGCCACCGGTTAAGTTGGCTCTGTCTAGCGCAACTTTCGTCAGGATGCTGGCCAAGATCCGTACAAATCACCCTATCAGCTTTCGGCACACAAAAAATCAATTAATAAATTCAATCTGCGTTCAAATTATCGCGCCATCCTATTGACTAGCGAGCTGGCTGTGCACAAGGGAGCGATAATATCTAAAATCTCTGTATAATCAGACTCATAACATAAAATTCAGTATATCACTCAGTCGTTCATGCCGGCGACAGAAGCGCGTCCAGCTTCAATATTCGTCGTCCGTTTCGGCTTCGCTCTTTATGCAATTGAAAAAAAATATCGATTATCTAATATATGTAAGTAAAATAAATAACTAAATAAATAAATGCAGTATGAAGACGAGTGTGAAGTAGTGGTAATGATTGCACAAGAGACAGACACGAACGTGCTATCGATGTTATATTGTACTATATTGTGTGTATTATTGTTTGTGCTGGGCCGAATATTGCTATATTGTCAAATGTCGTGGGTTATCCTTAGCGTTGTTTTTCTGCTGGCGCCCTGTCAAGTCTTTCGATCGGACACATTTTACTGCGCAGGGGGCGCACGACAGACGACGGAGAAAGAGACTATCTCCGCACCATTTCGTCTCTCTTCTGGAGACCGGATCAGCAGATCGATCAGAAATAGCAACTACCGCGCACAACAATACAGCCAATGTGCTCAATAAGCAACACAACTACCATTGTTACATAATCATCATGCTTCGCTATCTCCCCCGATAATAGGTACATGCAGATGGTGGTGACTCTGAAAAAAATGCCGAACTACTTCTTATCGCCCATCTCCTCTTTTCTCTTGTTAGCACGCAATTTCTTCCTCTCTACTCCAGCAAAGTATCCCACCCACTTTCCGTTCCCCTTTCTACTTGTGCTCCCAACCTCCGTTACAGAATATAGGCATAGTTTAATATATATATATATACATATGTATATATACATATGGATATGTATATACGTACCAAGACAAGACGCGAGAGATTATCGTGGCAAAAATAACAACGTGCAATCGCTGATCGTACGACCGTGTGCTAGATATGTACATATGCATTCTGCTCCCAAATAAAGGATATGGAAGGTTTCTTCATGAGAAAGTGAGGTGTACCTGGCAGTGAGGGTTGACCTAAGTGTGCATTGCGGTCGTCGTCGTCGTCGTCGTCGTCATCGTCATCATCGTAATAAGACAGTTTTTATTGTACATGCGCTTAGCAACAAGTGATCACCGGCTGGACTGCGTTGGTCAGAAGCACGGTTCTATGCTAAGATAGTCGACACCAAAACAGTAGCAGGAGTGAGCCGTCGGAGGCGATCACTGACCGCGTCGGAACGGCACAGCTGTACAGATCGACAGGGGCCAGACAAACAAATGTAACAGAAGCATCAGACCACGAAAAAGAGCGGATCTGGTCGTATTTGTTTGTATACACATGTACAGGTATATGTCTGTACATGTGTCCGAATCTGATAGTGATGATCAGGATAGGCTAGAAGGACCGGTTGCGGCCTGTTGCCTGTGCGATCGCTTTTTGGTGTAGTGTTTGTAAGCTCGTACGTCTGTGTGTTTTTAGACAGAAGCCCGCCATTGTTGACAACGACGATATCGGTGCTGCAACGATATCCGCGCAGTTCGACGAACTACGATAGTAACTTGTTTCGTGTAACACGAACGATTTCACTAGGGTAAAAAACGCATTTTCTAAGTCCCTAAAATTACAGAATCCCCACATGTCTCCATGGAAAGTTCAGGATGAAATTATCTGTGGAAGCTAACATCTGTCCAGAGTATGTACTTCCAAAAGATAGTTGATTACCGCAACCTAATTTGCACAGCCTGTGTTAATTAAAAGGGTTTTTTTCAGTAGACGGAACGCTTCTATTTCGCGTGGAGACTTCGACTTAGCTAACCTATCGTAAATCGACAAAACAATTCTTCATCGAAATTGCCATCTCAGAGGTGTTATGGAAGGCGAAAGAAATAGAGGTTATTGTGTAGAAATCATAATATTCACAGACGAAACCGAAACACTTTGTGTCTTAAACGGAAATGTGACGATCGGCGGAAAACACGTAAGGCGTATCCATATCGCCACCGTATGTATGGAAAAGTTTTACAGGTAGAGGACTTTCCAACATTTTTTAGTTGGCTTTTTGAAAGAATTGTTTCGTTTTGTGTTAAACCTTGATGCGTAATGTCGACACACGAAATTTAAATTCAGTTATACGCTACGCCATCATTATGGTTTCTTACAGTTATCCATTGAACTTCTACGTCGTTCAGCTCTCCTGGACGGCATAGCAACCACTGGGTAGATGTCACCGATCGCCAAAATTTCAGTATCGTAGTTTTTCCGTGAAAAAGAGACCTTCGTAAAACAAATTGATGGTGCCATTCGCAGACAGAGGGAACTCGACAAACGCGGCACACAGCTCAGAAATTCTGCCGCGCCTGACAGACAAACGTATAGGTATATCAATAATGGCCAACGATGTTTTGTCCTTTCGTTGGCACCCGCGTTGACCCTCTGAGCTTTTGTCGCTGATCAGCCGACGTCATTTCTGATGAATCATCGTTTGGTTACTCATATCGCACATGAGCAGACTGCTGCTTCTTCTGCTTCATCACTTTACCACCAATGTCCAATCGGTATGAGCTACTATAGGCTGCATACGGTATATGTACACGTGTGTCGTTCGCTAGCGACAGTGATACCCGTGATGATCGGATCGTTGTTGTCCATAGTTGTACAATGGTACGAACGGCATCGTGTTAGCTCTACGTATGATTAGCGTATAGGGGCAGTGATGAAGAGAGTAAAATAAAATGAGCTACACTTGACTCGATCTATTGTACTCGAATGTGATAAAATGTACGCCGAAACAATTCCAATGATAATAGGGCACAATGTTGCCCCTGATGCTGTTCGATCGTGCCCTTTGCGGAAGCCAATTTGCCGACTTCAGCGACGTTCAGATCTGCGCACCTAGGAAACCATTGGCAGTTTTCCGCCGCACTTCACTTCAGGTCCTCTTTCTCCGACTGATCTACACAACGGCTATCTGTGTTTGTGCCAAATCTCAATTTGGGCATAATAAGTAGCCTAGTATTATATATGAACATTTTTTAAGTGAAAACGCGCCAACCTTTTCAGTAATTCGGCTTTGTCGGAGGCGTTTGTAGCGTCCAATATACGTATATAGACGTGGAGTTACGAAGCCTTGCAATCGGTTCATACGAGTTCTGATGAAGGACCTATGCTTGCAGCTTCGATAAATCGTAAAAATAGCTAGAAAATACGTAAACGTTTGTCTTGTATTGTCGCTACTAATACTAGCTGATTTTGTTCAAAAGCCGTGTGCTTTAACCCTAGATTTTATGTACACATCAACTCACAACGCGCTACCGGCCGACGAAAACTTCAAGCACAGTCGTACCGAGGAGTGCAACGGTAAACGCGGCACCAGCAAAACAACTTTTGCTCGACTACAGTATTTCCAAGCAGTAACTTCAAAGGCAATTTAACTAGATAAACAGCCGATCCACAAGCGCATCGGAGCCGTCAATGCATACGGACATTGGCCAAACAAACGAGGGAGTCACAAGACGAAAAAGGCAGACAGATACTTCACACTGTGAGATATAGCAAGATCACCAGAATATCATAGAGTGGCTTACTCAAATCACATAGCGTCCAGCGATGTAGCTTCTAGAGGACATATACAAAACGTGCTTTTAATAGATAATCTGGCTATATATAAAGCTCTGTAGATATAATGTTGCTACATTATAGCACATAGACATAGGTCCAGACAGGGTCCAGTACGTGTGAGCCGTCTTTGTTGCCGTCTCTCAAGCAAGGCTTAGGAGACCCTCGACGTGAGGATAGCAGCAATCTGTTGTCAGTGGTGCCCATTCCAGACATCGAAACTTTTTCGGGCCCTTTTTCTTCACGTTTCCAGTTCTATCTATTACTGGTTGTTGTTGTTGCCGTCGTCGTTTCAAGGACAAGATGACGTCGAGAGTCGAAAACAACACGATTAGAACATTATGCTGCCGAAGCTAAAAGGGAACTGACGCGAAAAGCTGAATATTAGCTATGAGAGAATGAGGACGACGACGACGACGACGACCGAATCAGCTCGGGCATCGACATACGCACCGTCAACAGCAATGGCAATATCAACAACAGCCAGTACAGGCAATATTTTAGCACCGGTCTGCCACGAACGGCCGATGTCGCTGCTGCTACTGGCGACACTGCCGCTCGCCATCACATGATGGCCACGATGATAATTCGCTTCGCGGTTCTTTGCGGATTCGTCGCCCTGCTCCGCGTAATCGACCCGTCTTCGTCTCTCGGTGCTACCGCGATTCGTGGTCGTGGTCGTCGTCGTCGTCGCCGTCGCCGTCGCCGTCGCCGTCGCCGTCGATGTTAATCAGACGGCGTCAATAGTCCTGAACGAATTGGACTGCGGTCGGTAGAGATACCGTTTCCCTTTTCGTCAACTTCTTTTTTTCTTCTGGCACCGTTGTCTTCATCTTTTTTATTTTCCTTGTCTGTTGACCTAATATAAGTATTTACTACTACATATTATCTTATGGATTGCTTCCTAAATCATCAATAGAGCTACAGCGTTTTTCAGTCTTTGTCGTCGTCAGGCGGCGATGATGATTGTGGTTTATTGTGGCACCCTGAAATGCTGCAAAGAAGAAGCAAGGGCTGTTAGAAGACCCTTAATGACACCGACCTTTACATTGATCTCTAGCAAAGGAACCCTTGTACCAGAGCAGAGGTCAGCTGGCTCCTCTCGTAAGATATTGTTAATGCGGTTTTTATTCCATTGAGCGGGTGTATGCGCCGAAAAAATTCTTCATTTCCTTACTTGTTTTCATGCCACTGTTGTTACCTATGGATTACAAACAAAGTACGAAATATGATTAAACCTGTATGTAAAACACAGTACGTGGGCTTACGTACGAAGGACGACGATTTGTTACTTGGTTCCGTTGGCTGTGACTTTAGGCGACTGCAAGCTGTCAATTTTGTGTAAATCAGATCAGTCAGTAAACGGAAACAAGTTCAGCCGCTGAAGCAGAGCGGGACAGTAGACGCCGCGTTGCCCAATTCGCTCATGCAAAACAATTGATCCTTGTGGATCAGCTTCTGGTTGAGTGATCGGCCTCGACGTGTGGTCGACCGTACGCTGGCCGCATCGGACAGGGAAACATAGAAATGGCATAAAAGACGAGCGGCAAATAATTGAATAAAACATTATCGTTGTTGTCAGCTAAGCTAGCCAGTATTCTGATTGAAAGATCTCATTGAGAAAACTATGCTAAGCAGAAAATACGCTATTTGCTGCCCGAGCCTCGACGAGAGGCTACTCGCTGCTATGACTTACAATCGTCCCTTCAAGCCCGATTGACCCCACTCGAGGGCATGCTGAATAACCGCAAGTTGCTACCCCATTTATCAACCACAATATTCCTGCTTTGCCACGCAAAGTGTAGGGCCTCACTTTAAGCTCATCAATGAAAAGCACTAATCCTTAATTCAGGCATTTTCCGTTGCTTTGGCCAAGTTCGATGGCCGCATGTCCTACTGAAGATCCTACTGAAATGAAATTTGCGACTAATACGAAACGTTTACTATATATAATAATAGCATAAGATATATGCTATAAGAACCGTATTGGCATTTTATTTTTATTGTTGCTACACGTATTATCTGTACTTGAATCTACAGGTCATCCCTAGTCGGCTAATGTTGGATAACATACGGATCTGCTTCAGCCATGATAGTATAATTGTGTGCTATTTTTCGACTTTTCAAACATTGTGTAATTAATTGACCAGAAAGAACAGGTTTACTACACTCGACACTATGTCAGTGTTGCCGTTTGTATGTCGACGTGATGAAGATGAATCGGGTCTTCAACAAAACGACCTGAGATAACAGAAAACAGGACGGAGGGAAGCGCGCAAAAGATTTGCCCAGATCCCGGCCAATAGTAGTTGCGTCTGCTGCCCGGGCAGCGGCCACGATTGCCTAATCTCACAAAGGTCTTTTAGTAGAACTGATGCTCAAGTGTTTGTTTTGTCATGCAAAAAAAGAGCAGCGTCCACTTCTTCAACAACGGGCGGCGTACCGAAACACTTCAGCACTCGCTGTTTGTTCAATGCATTTCTGATGGTGATGGATAATTGGCTTAAAATAATTGGTGATGATGATCTATGACGTTATCTACGCTAGTTGCCGTTCGTGTGCCTTTTTTTTATTACAATACATTTAGTAGCTGTGTATATGTCATTAGAGACGAAATTATCTATCAATGCTACGTTGGATTGCGTTATACCTAGGAATCGAGTGTTTTCCAATTTGCTGATATTTAGTTTGTTCATATTTTTCTTTGTCTTTGCATTTCCATTCAGAAAACCCATTGGATCTCTCGCAATCGCTTGTGGCTGGTTCTTCGACCCGTTCTCCATCATCATCGCCACGCCCGGAGGTGATGACCCCTCCATCAGAAGGCCGTCGATCCGTTAGCTCCGATCGCAGCGATCAAACGGAAGATCTTCCAGCAATGGAACTCAGTAGTTCGCATAATTTACAACTCAACCATCGGATCAATGCGGCGTCACCTACATTTTCCTCATTATCTCCTGTGGCGCGATCTCCGCTAGGTTTGACAACACTGGCAAGCCCATTAGGAGCTCTCCGTGGGTTGGAGGCCACTAGCCCCTTGCCGGGAATGGCCTCTCTGGCGCCCGGATCACGGACTCCGCTCGGATCGGTAAAGAAACCTCGAGAAAGAACACTGCTTCCATGCGAAGTTTGCGGGAAGGCTTTTGACAGACCTTCACTTCTAAGAAGGTACGTTCATTTTAGTTCACCGATCGTAATAGCTACAATGCGAGCGACTTTAGACAACAAATATATCTAGTTAGTCAGCAACAACTTATTACGTTCATGTTCATCGGCAGGCACATGCGCACACACACCGGAGAGAAGCCTCACGTCTGCGACGTTTGTGGAAAAGGGTTCTCCACGTCGAGCTCGCTTAACACACATCGGCGCATCCACAGTGGAGAAAAACCGCACCAGTGCAACGTTTGCGGGAAACGCTTCACCGCTTCCTCTAACCTTTATTATCATCGGATGACACACAGCAAGGTACACGCTGCTCCCTATCTCTTCTTTTCTGTTCTTTAGATGGCCTTTTAAATTGGCTTCATACAAACACGTAGACGACTGCATACATAGTGTGCAACACATTGTAAACGATATGGTCAGGTAGGCATAAATTGCTGACCGTTGAATTAACAATTTCCTCTCCGTTCTCCCGACTTTCAGTTCCCCCAACACTCATAGCGGAGAAATACTGGTATCGAAAGGACCAGCTAAATAAAGCTTCTTCTAAATCAAATGACTCCCACAATCAAAGAAAGGCCCACAGGCAGAAAATGCACTTATTGTTTGTGGTTATTTTTGCTATTACTAGATGGATATTAGCCCGTTTGAGTAGAAAGAGAAAAATGTTATATATGGCAAACAAAACAAATACCATATAACCAGTTTGTCCGCTTATAGAGGCCTAATGTACTCTAACAAAGCATTTCGTCCTGTTTCAAGCAAAACGGCCAAAGCTCTAATCGATTTCTGTACCTCTATTGACTGAATTGCTCCTATAAAAATAGTTGTTACCATATTTAGTAATTTAGAGACAGCAGCCATTAGTTGTCTGTAGTGAGCCTACCAGCAACTATCTACTCAATGTAATATACGCACACCCAAATTCATAGAAAAATTCACAAGTAAAGGGTAAATGCGAGCTTGAACAAATATCGAAGCAACAAGTAACCCTAATCATATATGAAAAGTGTGCATAGAAATTTAGGAGAAATAATTCGGAGGTTGCCATCGTCCTCTGTCTTGACGCCACCGAGAGGAAGAGAACAGCGGCGGTCACAATGAAGAACCTAGCAGAAGCAACAACCAATAAAAGCACAAAACACTTCCTGCCTCTGGTAGTAAATAATAGTACCCATAGTAGTAGTAGTATGAGCGTGCATAAGTATCACTCAGTGCGAGTGAGTGCCGATTCATCCTCATCTTCATTTAACATGGCATAAAACGCGCGGAGTAGTTCTTCTTCTTTGCCAGCAGCCATCCATGTCTTGTTTGGTTTCTATGACCATCGGGCTTTGGCAGATGCGGCTATGATGAGTAAAACTAATGTGAGTCAGCTACCGTAAAGGCGAGTGAGCATATCTCTTCGCCAGTTAATCCTATTCGGCTTTAGTCAGATCTTAGCTACAACAATCGTAAGTCAGTTGGGCCAATCTAGTCCCGTGTTACTGTTTTTCCTAGCCTTGTGGGATAGGCAGAAAAAAGGCTGTGTCTTATGTTGATCTACTTGCGGGATTCGCACTGGTTGATACCTGACTGTCTTATGGTATACCTATCTTAGCCGCCATGTTCAAGCTGGTGGCTGTTTAGGTCGGGCTAGATTACCAGCCACTGCACCTCCTAATAGCTCTAATGAGAACCTGGCAGGCAGACACGTCTCCCCGCTCACCTGTTAAATCTAAGTTGAAGACGTTAGATTACTTCTCCCCTCCTAAGACGGTAGCAAGAACAGGAGCCGCAAGCGATCTGTGTGGCTTTGCCAAATTGTACTTCGCTACCATACATACTAACGTACATAAGACTGTCTACTGACTATAGCTAGCACTGTCTTGCCCGTGACGACAAGAACCGTAAACAGTATTTCAAATGAAACTTTTGTCTTCGTTCGAATTTGTACATCTAGCCAGCTTTTTTGCTACGATACTTTGCCGGCTTGGCTAACTATGCTACTGATATTGAAGATCTGTTACTCGTCGCTTTTATTTCGCGGGGTAGTTTCGTGGCTAATGTGGGAGGAACCAAATCGTTGCGCGCTTCTGTTGGCTTTTGTGTCGCCATGGCCCTGTGAGGTAGGTTTACAAACCAGTCGTCATCGGTTCGCATCAGATCATTCCAATGCGACACAAGCCTACAACGACAACGACAACGACGTCAGCGATCGTATGACGATTCGGGACGACACGCCGGTCCTGTTACAAATGTAGACAGAAGTAACAAACAAGGATGTACTTGTTGTCTATTGGTAGTTGGTCCGAAACAGCCAAAGACCTCATCGAAGCGCTTAGTATGATGTATTTTCTAGTGACAACATATAGGCGACATCGAATATCGTCTCCTTGACATACAAGGCGTCATTAGGCGCGACTCGCGGAGGCGGAGGCGGAAACGCCTTCTCCACAAAGCCGCTTTCACTGCCGGCAGTTTTCAAACGTCGTGAAGCCTTAAGATGAGGCTAGAGCTCTTCTGTCGACGGTTGTCCTCTTTTTCATAGCTATCTATCTGCACGTAAGTATCACACTGTCTGGAACTGTGCTCGATGGTGTTCATCGATGTGATCATTTACTGCAGCCACTTTAGCTCCATCTTCCTCTTTCACTATCAGATGTTATCTCCGCGCTAAAAATGGACGTATACAAAATGCGCTGGGAGACATCTGTTCTTAGCTTATTTCACAAATAGTTTCTGTGCGAAGACAATGTAACAAAGTGGACGATTAACACATGTTCGGTGTAACTGCGGACAGCGGTGCCTGCTGTTCCAGTGAAGACCAAGTTACAGTACATGCCAAGCGTGTAAGGCCGTGCCAAAATCAAAAAGCTGTGGGGCGGAAAAATCCATCTCAGATCAATTAGACGGCTTTTAAGGAACTCGAGGGGTAATAATTATAGAGGTACTGTTCGAAAGTTTGTCGGTCGCTTGTGTCCGTCCGATGTGGGTTATTTAATCCAACAAATGGGCAGTGAAGGCTCAAGGAGGTGCGAAGAGCTTGCCGCCGGGCTTAAGCGCGTCAAAGGAAACCAACGCTTATAAGATTTCGACAGGACCCTGGTTGCTAAGCTGGTATAATTCAGCCCCTATATTATAGGACTGAAATAGATAGTGTGGTTTAGAGTTTGTCTAGAAGAGTTACGACAACGAAACAGGGCTAATGGTCGATCTAAAAAAGGCCTGTTAATGGCTATGGAGAACCAAAAGTTCTTTGTTTGCGGCGCCTTCCAGCACTGACTAGAAGACGCTCAGTGGATAACGTCGTGATATACTGTTAGTTTATTTCATTGGTTTTGTTGAGTTTTGCGTCGATACGTCAGCATAATTTTGAGCCAATCTACATTTAAACTTTTACCTGATAATTAAACATGAGAGAGCGGGAACACAAGGATTAGCTTGATGGACGGTTACGAGTGGCTATGCTGACTATCCGCTCATAGGAGCTAGTCACATATTTACTCAAATGACTACAGAAGATCTCCTAGTCATAGATAGAATTAGTGGCAAATCCAGTACTCAAGCACTGCTACTACTGGCTAGATAAGAATGAGCACTTACTTGCCTATAAAAAGCAGCATAGCCGATGTCTAGCCGATGCGGCATAAAGACAAACAGCAAAAAGAAAGGTGGCCACCATAAAAAGTAAGTCGGATTTGATAAAACGGCAGAATAATAAAACTTTTTTTACCGAAGTCGAAATGAACGTATCGGCGTTTGTGGGTTTGAGGGCCGCCGCCGCCGCCGCCGATTGTCGCTGCCGGCCAATTGCCCGTCGCGAAAGGCACTTCTGAAAAAGGCGTTTGAAGTTTTACAAAAGGAAGGTGCACTCGATAAGAACGTGCGTGCCTTTCGGCGGCAATTACAGGACCAGCCTCTACCGCAGAGGCGCCACAGGGTCTCGGTGCTGTATACCTTCCCTCCAGTGTACGCTACGGCCTAACCTCTATTCATCGCCTCTGTGCTTTATAGGTCATTGAACCCCTCCTTTTGCGGAAAGACAAACAACAATTTATAGGCTCAACCCTCAATAAGTTAGCTTTGCGGAACCACAAACGCTCCCCAGGCTTCGCAATACGGATTGCACGTGCCTGAAGTTATTATGAAGAACAAAGGTCCTCATCATGTGATAGCTTACATTTCTAAAAGCACTGATCAGAATCTGCATTGGGAGAGGTGACATGATAGAAAATAATGTTTTTTCTTCGTTGCAGGAAAAGCCGCATAAATGCACCCTTTGCTCGAAGTCTTTCCCAACGCCGGGTGACTTGAAGAGTCACATGTACGTCCACTCCGGATCTTGGCCCTATAAGTGTCATATTTGCAATCGAGGATTTAGCAAACAAACAAATCTTAAGAACCACATATTCCTGCATACAGGTATGATGTCGATTTTATTGATTAGAGGTAATATTTTGTTGTTTTTCAAGTGGTCCGAACTCAGGTGGTAAAATCAAGCAGTTCAAAAGCTAACAATTATTCCCTGTTCAAGTTATTAAAGTCACAGAAACATGCAAGTAGTTTTGCTTTACTGGCCATATATCTATCTATAAGCCAATGATGGGGCCAACGAAAAAACATGTCTGAGTGCAGCAAATGATAAAGCTAACACGATCAATGAACTCAGTAGAAAATGCACGTCTGCTAAATGCTGTGACGAAGGATCATTTAAACATTGCAACACTTGTATTGATATAGTAGCTATCGGAATCGTTCATTCCGAGGCGGCTGATCGCGTACGTTGCTGTTGCTGCTGTTGTTGTTGAAAACCTGGTATCAGCTGTGCGTGTTTTTTCCTCTCTATCCTATGCTTCTGTTTTGCGGCGCTCGCTGTTTCCGTCGCCACGGAACGCCGTTCTGTCGTCTGCTCTCCGTTCTCTCGTACGAAAAACGGAAGAAACCAAGAGAAGGATGAGCGTCACGTCAAAGCTACCTTCTGCTCGCTTCTAGCGCTGACTTCTGTTAAAATCGATTATTTCTGCTGACGACATTTCGCTGCTGCTGCTGCTCCTCTAGACGTTTCATGGATGTGAAGCAGAAGCAGAAGTGGTAGTCGAAAATAAGAGTTTATATTTTTAAGAAATACAATTTTCGCTAGCTAGCTCGCTCGCCGACCCGTCCACTTGTTCCAGCGGAATTAATCCATACAAACATACGCAGTGAGAGTGTGACGCCACCTAGCGGCATGCGCACCGGCTAGGCGTTAGTGTAACGTAATGAAGAAAACGACAAAATGAAAGGGAACGAAACGAAAAACCGAGTGAACAGCCACAAAAAAAAGTGTGCAGTTTTGGCCCTACCCGCGCGCAGTGAGAGAGAATCGTACGCGGATGATGTAGATATGAGAACAACTTTACATTTGTTCTTCACCCTTAATAGCAAATAAACAAAGTCTAAAACGGCCTTAGCAAGCAGGAATAAAGGAACTAAATAGGAAACGTGAAATAAAAAAACGATGTTAAGCCTTTTACTTTCTTCTTTTAGCCTGTTGTCTATAGAACTCCTTTACACATCTGCTCTAATAATAAGGCTTGTCGCAACGTTGCTTTTATCATAGGCAACTATTTAGGTGACGGCTGCTAGCTCTGTCAATACTGTTGATTTGTGTAATTCTATTTCCATCGGTAGATATATAAATACAAATTATCGTTTTTTTTTTTTCTTTTTTTATTATCATTACGTGGGGATTGCGCCGAGCGCTCGAAGTAGTCGTCCTTTTTGCAGCGCTGTCACCTTCAACTCGGCTGAAAAATGGTCCTAAATCAATATCTAAGAAACATGGTATTCGCGAAGCGACAGTGGTAGCAACAACCGTGCTTGCTCCTGTCAGGCATTTTCTTTTATTACAGATTAGATTATATAGCAGCTGTACTTGTTCTGCATCGCTGACTAATGTATGTATTGTATTTGTTATTGTGCGCTAGTTGGAGCGTTGTTATTGCGCATGTTTGTCTGCATTTGTCTGACGCAGCGTCGTTAGCGCCGCGTTCGGCCAGAAGGCAGAGCTTTAGCGAACTCTGTTAGTCGCTGCGCACTGCATCGCCAACGGTAGGGAGTGGCTGCTGGTTGATATGTATATCATCTTTCTTTGCGGCCGCCGACCTTTTGCGACCGTAACGCTCCTGGAGCTTCGTGGCTGGCACTGCCTTTTCATTATTGCTTCTGATTCTACTTCTGCTTTTCTGCACTGTCATCGGCTGTCAGTAAAGCCAGCGTAGTTACCACAGCAACTATAGCTGATGTTGGTTCGTGTACAGCAGAGTGACTTAGCCTCACCTAGTCAGTGCCCTCAGTTCAGAAAATCGCACGCATTAACGTTCTGCTGTCTGGCGGCAGCGGCGGCGGCGGCGGCGGCGGCGGCGGCGGCGGCGGCGGCGGTAGATTAATGGAATGAGGCGCCGTTTGTGAAATATTGTTTATACTTATCTTGAAACCAATTGTAAAGCAAGCTACGCAATTGAAAAACGAACTCTTTTTATTGACGTTTCTACGCCGAACGAGAAATTGCGGTCGTAACTTAATGAAGGCTATCTCCATTGTTTGTCGTCGCCATGGTCATTATTTGCTTTGGACAGCAGTCGCACGAGTCGAGATAGTTTAATTTTGGACCTGACGCGATGGCTACTGAGTACGCCGGAGATCTGGTAATGTTGGAACTAGGGACGACAGCCGGCATTACGTCGGTTTTGCAAGCTAGACCGGCTGATTTCAACCGAAATTAAAACATAAACAGTATTACTGCACTGTGTAACATCGTCAAAACAATAATCATGTTAATGCAGTAGGAGAAAACATATTCCAAGACAACATCACAGCCGCTAGAAAAAACTTGATCGTTCATTTGAATATAATATGTAACTTGCGTTGTCATATCTGGCCGCGTGCTACTATGTCGTGATCTATCCTTTGACGGTGCTGACGTTGCCGCGATGCACATATTTATTTATAATGTCATTATTGTTATAATGCTAGTAATATCTTCTTGAGGAACGTTCACTGACGAATTGCGTCTTTGTCGCGCACGGTTCGCTGAAGACCACAAAAAATTCGAAATTATGCAAAAGAAGGCACGATAACAATCTCGCTCTCTTGTCCAGCCCAGCCCAGCCCAGCCCAGCCCAGCCCAGCCCTTGTTGCTGTTATTCCAATGCACATGACTCTTGTTACTTGTATGCCTGCCTGCTAACCTATGTGTGTTTGCCTATATGAGTTTACTCGATCTATATGTAGTGTTTGGATTCTCTGTGCACCTAAATCAAGTTATTGCCATGATCGTATCTAAGCAACAAAATATATTCCAGCAATTTTTTCCACGTTGCAAGTGTAGTTTTGAAAACCGTTGCAGTATTAAGCACCGTGATCACATGTTCAATTCAGAGTACTAGCAACTGAACGGGAAAAAGGCGCTAAAAATTTGCAAAAGAAATGATCGACAAAGCTATTTTGTTGGTCTATTACATTGTACCTACAATATGCGTCCCCTACATGACTGTACCACGTATTGCGTAGGCTCGTGCGAAGAGGAACGATGTAAGTAAGATAAGTTAAAAACTGTAGGAACTTCAATTGTTAGTCGGTTTCGGATTAGCTGTTATTTTATCGACTGAGGCTGCCTCGAATGCCCCATTTAAAGAATCCGGGTAAATCACTTCGATAGCATATATATGGATAGATCCGAAAATACGCGCTGCAAAGCGGACAGAGCTATCCGAACCCGACGGGGCTAACAATAATGAACTTTCGCCCCCAAATACTTGCCTTTAACAGGCGTTAGAACTGTGTACTCCGTCCGTACGGGCAGCAGTAGCTCGAATTTGTTTTTACAATTTTGTTTCGGTCTATACATTTGCGTTACTATGACTACGGTATGAACACGGTCAGGCCATTCCTATAGTATTGACCAAAGCAGCTAACTAAAAATAAACACTTCGCGTGTTATAAAGGGGCACCGAAAACGAGGTTATTTTTGCGAATATATAATTATAGACAACCCGATTAAATTGTTTTTTGCTAAGTGCTGCAAAAGTCTAACGCAGAACCCCGTTCAGCCCGTCGCGGCGCGGCTTGTAGAAACAGAACCATAATAACAATCATGTGGGTTATTATTAGTCAAGTTCTAATATATAGAATGTAATGCGTGCAGGGGAAACAGAGGGCTACATTATGTCGGGCGTTTTCATATGATTTGTGAAAATGTGTCCGTTTTCGGTGAAAATAATAGCTGAAGCATAGTAAAAAATAAAAGTTCTGCTCTAAAAAAAAACGTATTTAACGAGAAACGGTAGTCTTGTATTGTTGTCTTCTCACTTATAGTAGGCCTCATATGTTTTCGTTGACGATGGCCATTATAATTTATTGATCACCGGGTGCTCTGTCGCGCGCAGTTCATTGAGGTAAAGCTTCGATTGACCTCGAGCAGACGCTGTCCAACTTCAACACATGCATAGGTATTATAATTTCGTAGAAATAGTGTAAAAGTTTCCACAATTACAGTAAAGGCGTAATTGCCTGCGATGCCGGTTTGGCGCTACACAATGGCCAGCTACGGACCACAGTTCTGTGACTTCTTCGAGATTGAACACGTCTGGGAGAACTTCTGCTGTACATCTGGGTGGTCCCATAGAAGTCACCGAAAAATGAGCAGTAAGACGTACCTCAGCCGCACGCTTCCTCGAGTTAATGCTCTAAACTTTTAAAAAAAAGAAGGTTCACAACCAGTGGTCCTGGAAAAAAATAATGTCCAACATCGCTCCTTCTATTTGAGTGATGTCTATTGGAAGCAACGCTCATCAGAAAGGCGTACGGAATCTATGTCGGACTGACTGAATTTATGCCGATTAGAAATAGGCGTTGTATGAAATGCCACCTTTTTCGCGTCGAATAATTGCTTAAAAATTGTTACAGGCAAAAATCTTCTCTCTACTCATCTTGCGCGACGTGTCTGGCTATTACTAATGCTGGCGTTAAAGCTTCGTTCCTGCCAGTCTCTATTAGTGTGGCCGTCATGTCATCTCTGTTGCCTGCTAATTCGATAGGCAACGCTGTCCCGCTGGCTCCCTCTGAAGGGTTGTGGTCGATGCGTACCTATGCGACGTTCGGCGACGTATTTACCCGGAGAGGTAAAAGCAGTACTGCCAGCAGCAGCAGCAGCAGCAGCAGATGTCCGAGTTGAAGTAAAGTCAAAGATGAAAACTATCTTGTTCCGCCCGTCCGCAGCGGCTCGTGATCGTCTTGCTATTTAATCTGGATCACTCGTGAGCGAGCTTTCAGCTAGCTCGGGACAACTATCAAAATAACAACGTCAACAATATCGAGAAGAACGTCAAGTCAGGTAGCTACATCAACGAGATAATGTTTACAAGTGCATAAAACAATTATCGCTCTGAAAACCAACGACGAGTTGCATGAAGAGTGGATATAGCGGTGCCCGCTAGGCACTCGCTGTTCGTGGCACTTCTTTGCATGACATGCCATCACTGCTTGTTTGTCTACCTGGCTGTTCGTCGACGCATCGAAGCGCCGCGAAAACTGGACAGAATTCGAGAGCGGCCATTTTTGAAAGACGACAGCAGACGAAAGTAAAGCGAACACGGTTTACGTCTGTTAAATTGGACAGAAGATGAAGTGACAAATCCAACAGGCAACAGACAAACTCGACGCGAGGTGCAGCAAGCCAAATCACGTTGGTCTTTCACGTCAACGCAAAGCTACATATTGTCGCTATGGTACCTTCAATTACTATTCGGTAACGATCCACCGTTTCCGCAGCTTTCATTACAAGCGTACGGTGTCGTAGATGTCCTACGGTTGCTAATTTTTTTTTCTTTTCACGTAATATCGACCCTGTCGCGTACAAGCGCGAGTTGTCTCTGTGTTATCGAATTCAAACGATCGCTGCCCCTGAGTGCATTAATTATCATCGACAAACATTGTTCGCTACCAATACACATCGCCTTTTTCGCATCGGTTCCGATGGAGTATTTTTTAGGTTTAGCTACTTGAGCTTATGTACAGATGCACGACCAGGCAAGGCGCTCGTTTTCATTTTGAGGCACTTCTGCCGTTGTGCTTCGCATGTACGTTATGCGAGACTGCTATTCCTTTCGAGATTCGTTCATCGTCCTGTTTGTCGTTAATATTGACAGGCCCTATTTTGCGACGACCACAGAGTTATCGTGAAAACTAATTAGTAATATATTCTGCTGTTGCCTGCCGGATACCCGTGTGATTCTTTCAGACCCCCTCGCTTTATGCCGACCCCCTTCCCTCTTATATACCTCCTCTCATTGGTCTCCCATCTTAAGTCACTAATCGATCGTATTTAACCCTCCTCGACCCTCACTTCGTTCATAATCGTGCATTTTTTGGTGGGAAGCTAGCACCAAAACTTCGGCTTAACGGCTGTCTTGAAGTTCTCAGAAACAGGCTGTCTCACCTCATCATGTCACCTAGCTCATTTTGGAAGTCTTACGATAAACGTCGCTTAGTTATGTCTACACATACGAGCACCGGCGTAACTATATGCGTTGCAGGCGAGTCTGCTTTATACGAGCATTTAGCAGACAGGCTTTGTGTTGGCAATTAAAAGTGGGGTCATTTACTGTTTCGGAGCACGTTGGCCAAATGCCGACGCTAGCTTGGCGCGTTACGTGGCTAGGAGACTAAACGCGTGCGCTTTACGGCTCTCTTAGTGATGTCGTAAGAAACTGCCATTGAGAGCCAAGGAAAATGTTTTAGTACATGTTGAAATTAATACTGCCTTGTTAGTTTACCGATCGCTTGCTGAGCATACACATAGCGCCATTGGTAGAGGGCAAACCTAACAAGCCTTCAGCCACTCTAGGATGAGGACGCTTGAGCTCTCTCGAAGCCACCACCGGAGCACCAGCACCGCCGAAGACGTCGCTTCAAGCATTGACTTGTTATGCAAACATGACATAAGCGTGCAGTCTTCTGTTAGTACTCTTCGGCTGAGAACTGCATCGCACAGTGATGATAGAAAAAAGATACAGGTTTCCGTTTGTTGACTATTCAATCACCTACTGAAGAACGGGTTGCTGACTTCGTTCTTTCTGCCCAGATGCATAAAAATATCGATGCGCATTTACCCTTGTGCCTATAATTCGAAAAATTAATTTAGAGACATTTGGCCGTTCATTCGTTTCGACCGTTGTACATGGTACATACAATGCTGCAATGTGTACTTCAGCCACCTGTGCGGCTACTGCTTGCTATCGAGACAGGAGTAAATGACTCAGTGATGGTTAGTCAATCGGTAGATAGGTAGACAGGTAGAACAGTTATCGGGGCCCCGGCCTCCGTCCGGTTGCTTCTTCAGTAGTGAATATCGGATAGCCGTTGGTCGGTCACTCTCGTCTGTTCTTGTTCCGTCCTATCATACCGTCTGCACCGACGAAAAAGTAGCAGTCGAATAACCTTGCTGATCATACTGATGTTATTGTTGCTGCTGCATTTACCCTAAGGCAGATCACCGCTAAACGAACCGGCACCAGCAGCGACGCCATCAGTAGGATCAGAAAGTCAGCCAGGCTCAGCGAAAACCGCCAGCCGAAGCTGGCAGGTTCGAACGCAGAAAACCGGCAGTAACTTCGGAGGTAGTAGTTTCTTCAGACGTCAGCCTCACGCGTGTCACGCCTCCTGTTCTACTGCTGAGGCAAACGAGATCAGCGGTCAGTATCAACACGAATGGGGTCGATTGCTGCTGCTTCTGTCATTACTAATCTCGGCACGGCGAGATAAGCACGGAAGTCTGGCAATTTTGATTTTACTATAAATCTAAAGGTGCATACAAAGGCACATGCATGTTTGTGTCTCTGCGTGTGCGCCAACTCTGTCTGCACGTACTCGCTGTACTTCCTTGTCATGATCGTACCTATCTACCTGTCCCAGCTCTGCCGTCGATGCTGGTGCCGCAGTTATTGCAAATATCAGTGCTGAGTGTTCTCTGAAAGGGGTCCAGAGAATCCCATAGGCACAGGTCGAACCGGCCTACTCTGGTAAAGAAGAGCGCAGTTCGACATCACTGGACACGAGCTGGGCGAATAAAGCAAGTATAGGGGCGGACGAAGTCGTTAGCGGTATTCTGCTGTCGCCGAGAGGCAGACATCTGATCAATCATGGCGACGTCAAAATGTCGCTGAGATCAAGCAAGCCGAGTGCGTCACGACTACGTGATGATGACGACGAGTAGCCGTTTGCAAAAGAACTAAACGAATCGAACCTAAGAAGAAATCGATGAGTGATCTCGTTTAGCTGCTACTGGCTAATGACAACAACAATCGTTCTGCTCAGTCATTCTTAATGTGGTTTGGCCAAAGGCTATTTTTCGAAATTGTTCTTGTTGTTGTTGTGAAAGCAGAAATCACAGGAGCACACTCGCCTGCGAGTATCACAATTCTGTCAGCGTGCTCATTTGCCAGATGATCGTAACGTGTCACAAAGTATTAGAACATTCATTATTATTGAAGCATACGTCGTACTGTTGCCAAGCAATGGACGTGGCGAGTTTGAAAGATTTGGGCGAGCAAATCCGGTGTTAACTTGTGTTATTATCAAAGCAACTACTACGGTAAAGCGATATGCTCGTCCAGTGGACGGTGCGTTACCATAAAAGAATGTATAAAGCTAGAGATGATCGAGCTATTGCTTAATTTACGCTTGTAGTAAGTAGGCAATATTCATCACTCTATCAGCACATAGGATCGGTTTCAAAGAATGAAAAGCGGATAAAGATATCGATGATGTGTGACGTCGTTGAAGTGTCACCCTTGTACCTCTGTCAGGCTTGTGAAGGTGAAACGAACGAATCCAAATGGGGTATCTTCAAGGGGGGTCTCCATTCAAGCTTATCGTCCCCGCTTGAGAGTTGATGGCGCCCGTTACGAGTTCGCAGTATTTATTAGGGCAATGAGATCGTCTTTAGCCATATGGGTGAATTGTTCTAAACAGTTAAGAAAAAACGAGAAATTAAATTGCGTAATGACGACGGAAGGGGGTAAATTTAGTAAAGATGACGTCAAAATGTCCTGCCTCAATGACAGATCCTCTGTCGGATGTCGACGTTCTTCCTTCCTTCATGCGGTCTACGGGTGTTGACATTCGGTTTAGTTTAGCATGGTCTTGTGGTCAGTTTCTAACGGACTGCCTGAGAACTACTAGGTAGGCGCAGAAACAGGTCGGCTGACATAATAAACTTCCCGTCACAAACCCTTCTTGATAGCATATGCAGCTAGCCGCCGATATTCTCGTAGGAGCGCCGGCTCCCGATATGTCAGTCAGATACCCAGCTCATTGTTATCGTAGAATTGATTGGTTTTAGATAAGCGTTAAAAACTTTAATGTTTCTGTGATATATCGGCACCATCTTACAAGCAATTACTGATAGCATTTATTGAGACGCACGATAACGGGTGTCGCACATGAGGGGATCATTGCGATAGGACATCAAACATTGTCGCATTTAGACACGTGAAGTCAGATGTTTATCTTATTAGGTAGAAAAAAGGATCACTAATGTTAAGCATGCGTAAGTTACTTTAAAGTCTTCATTGTTTTTACTCTCTATCGCGTCGTACCAAACAGGCTGGTGCTATCCTAAAGTCGAACTTATGTTGCTATGCCGCATTTAGCACATACGAATTGATTCAGATTGACTAGGTAGGTCCAGTGGCTATTTTGCATTAGGACTAAAGTGTCGCTGAACAAAAACCATAATGTAGCAAAAATAGGATTGAAGTAACTACTGATAAGCTATAGGTTTCATATGAATATATTTTATAAACGATTATAGGGTTTTTACGACGCTCGAAGCGACGCGTGCTTAGAACGTGCAGTTGATAGCTCATAGGTGTATGAAGACCTAATCAATGAAGTTTTCAGAAGGTAATTTGGAATATGCGACGACGGAACGTCTAAGCAAGGCAATGATATACTGATGTGCTTTTGTAGTCAAGTTTGTAGTTTCAATCTGAGAGAAACACGTTGGGGTATGAATATCTAGCAGCCACCAGACATAGCTCCATTAGGGTGGATGGCAGAGTTACCTTGTGGCATCTATGTATGTATGCATACGTTCTAACTTATAGTACCATAAGTTACATGTGCATATTATAAGTTAAGAATCTGATGCATCAGTGTTGTTACTGTTAACTTAAGTCAATAGGTGATACTTCTAGTACGAGGAGGTTGAGCATCGCTTCTGCTCGTATCCACTAACGAACTAACTATAACTTTGTGTATCTAAAACTGGTATTTCGCTTATGCATAGTCCTGCCGACTGACAATTACCTCGTACTTTTTATATACACCATAATTTAATATCGCACGTAATAGCCATATGTATGCACCATATGTATATGTAGTTAACAGCAACCAGTACGCTGCTAACTGGAATCTAATCAAAAAGAAGATTATTATATTAGTAGCCTGCCAAGCTAACCTTAGCACTTTGTTAATCAATTACGTTTTTTAATAGATAAATCTACGGTGATTTGTACTGAGGGTTAAGTACAAACGAAACCAGGCGAGACTACAAGAAGTGACCGTCTCTGGCAGAATGAGCTGTTTTCTGCAGTGATAACAGCATCAGTAGCCATTATCTAGACGGCAGCTGCTTGAAACGAGTTCGTAAATGTTTGTCTCTACCGATATCAGAAGTATGTTATTGTTGACTATTCCGATGTTATTAACAATAACAACAACAACAACAACAAAAGCAGCACCCGCGACAGCAGGCACAATCATATTCGTTAGCGGGAACTGTTGGACTTTCGTACGACAACGTTGGTAATAGTCGTATAATAATAGTTGTAATGGTTTCAGTAGCAACAGAGTGGATACGAGCAGAAGCGATGCTCAACCTCCTCGTCCTAGAAGTATCACCTATTGACTCGCATTGACGGTGAGAGAGATCGTCAACCGTCACAAAGTAGACATTATCCATCTCCAACATGCGCATTACCACACCACTACGCTGATTATTGATGTCTACGTTTGCCCGATCGACAGAGACATTCGTGTCTTATGACAACGCCATCGGCTAGAGGAATCTGTCTGTGGCTGTCTTCACATGACGGTCGCTTGGCCCTAATCAAAATATCCAACATGTATATAGTACACACACACACACACACACACACACGTACTTTAACCTGTACTATTAGTCCCTACGAAGTATGCATTAACAGAAGGGCAACCGTGCTTCAACCGGGTAATCCCAAGAGCTCTATGTAATCAGCTCGAATCGCAAGCTGCAGGCCGCCTGGCAACAAAGCCAATACTGGCCCCACCCAAAGGTCTACGTATATGGCATGCACATGCATGCATACATATAGAACGTACGTTAAGTGATCCTCAACGCGCTATGCTACAACGTGGATTGAAGATAAAACCCCTTGTACCGCTTCGTGGAAAGCTCCCGGATGTGTCTTCGATGCCGAAGGGTGTAGTGGGCCAGTAGGGATTCTACAAGTAGTGAGATCCGACTCTTGTCGAAAAAATTACAGGCTGGTTTCGGCCGCGGTCATGTATTTGTAGTACTCAGGATAGAATGTGTATTGAGACTTGGCTGGGCAATAGATCGGTAGATAGTTAGCTAGGCTGGAGGCAGTTTAAGTCGAGGCCGAGCGATCTGCGTCCAGTCTATGGTAACTTGTTCGTTTCTTAGCCTTGTCTGTATACGACTAGCTCAGTATGAAGTCGATAGAGGTTATGGCCTACCGTCAGGTCTTCCTAGAATGTAAGGCCTTTTGACGTTGACCTGGCTGTCACGACCTTCGCTGAGAAAGTTAGTTTTTAGCCCCCAAATATTTACGCTGCATGTTTCACGGGGAAGCTATTTAAAGTGCCGTTTCACGAACAAATTATGTAGCACTATTCTAGTATACTGCTTACACGCTTAGTGCTATCAGTTTATTTGAGCAAATAAGCGATGCCCCATCCTAGGCATGAGACAATATAGCTTAAGAACTATAGAATTATACTTTTGTGTTCTATGTTTATAATAGAAAAAAAAAAAGCATCAAATCCAAATCTGTACCAATCTTTTTTAGGCATCACATATTAGCCAAAATGGAAAGATAGCGATCGAGCTAAGACATATCGTATAAGATCTTTCTCAAGATACCATGCGCAAAGTGATGTGGTCCGCCACAATCAATTCTATCCGACCTATCGTAGATCGATAGCAGCAATGGCACGTCGCGGTAGTAGCAGGCAAGATCAGAAAACGAAGTAGCAGAAAAACGAAGAACGAAGCAGAAAAACACGGTAACACAGGACCGCCGCATCGAAACCGCAGGACGGACTGCTTCTAGCCTCAGTAGTAGCAAAGAACTGAGTGACAGAAGCACTGAAATGTCGACGATAGCTGCTAACTGGTTGGTCTTTGGCCTTATCTTCCGTTTTCTTGACGCTACGGGTAATGCTGACGGCGGCGGTAGCACTGATCGACTTTGCCCAGCTGCTACCGGCGGTACGCCATCGACTGTCAGCGACGCTGCTACTGTTGTCGCTGCTTTGGCGCTGTCTGGCGGACGTCGTCCGTTTAGCCATAGAGATACTGTGCGTGTGCGTGTGTGTGTGCGTATGTGCATGAGAGAGAGAGAGAGAGAGAGAGAGAGAGAGAGAGTAACAGCAGCAGCAGCAGCAGAAAAATATTGAACTGATTCTCCGGCGTCGTTTTGCTCTATAGCGTGTGCGTACGTGCGTGTGTTGTCTCTGCAGCGGGGGCCATTACGTGGTCGAAAATCATAAATAACAAAATCACCTCCGCGCAAAGACCTTTCTTCTACGCTTCCCCACCCCCCGATCCTGTCCAGTCTTCAAATGACGACTTTTGCAGTGACGACGCGCGATGTGGTTGAATCGGACCAACAACCCCAATGGGAAACGAACTGAGAGTCTCGAGGCATCGACATTCAGTCGATCGAATCATCAACCGAAATTCTCTGTCTCCCGAGTCACAACCACTACGACAACAGTAACAAGCATCGGAGGAAGATTCAGCACTTAGCGTATGTTGAGGCTGGCCGGCTGGCTAGCAGCAGTAGCAGAAGTATTATAGATGAAGTAGGGCCGCTTAAAGTTGGGCCGTTGTCGCCGCCGACAGCAGCAAAAGTGCTACTTTAATAGTAGTCGTCGACGGTAGAGACAGACGAGAGGCAAAAAAGAAACAACGAAGACGGAGAGCTGAGAATGAGAGAGAGAGAGGCGCTGGATGATAGAAGTCAATTACATTAAATTTAAGCAATAAATTTGCTATTGCGGCTACCGACTGGAGAGCCAATTTTAGCTGACACTCAGGTTGACACAAAACTGTGTGGCGATCAACAGCCGTTGATCATCATTGGGACGCTGACAGAGCGAAGGAGACAGGCCGGGAGGCAGGAGAAGCTAGGACAAACGGCTACAGAGGGTGAAATCGTCTGTAGCCGCTTGACGTTAATGATGATGGTAATTATGATGACAATGATTTTGCGAAAGCACAGTAGAAGAGATAAAATGAGCGAAAAATAGCTGGCTGCGAGTTCTATCAAAAATATCCCAAAACGTTACCACCAATTACCAAAGACTCACTGTTACCGCATCGGGAACGGTAGAGATGCCGACGAGACGGTATCGATGTGCTTCTGTGTGCTGAAAGAACATTAGTTGTCGCAAAATCCAGCGAGAGTTGAGTGTTATATGATAACTGGGAGATATATCTGATAAAGCTCGCATTGGTTTCCATTGCACCGCTGTGCAGTGAAGCCCATAGCGACCGAAGGCATTGAATGGAAACTCGTGAATTTAGCAATCTCACATAGTAAACAGAATCTTCAGTACTATACTTCCATACTACAGCCGCTTGGGCGCTGTTTTATTAGATTATTAATTAACGAACTACGAAAAGTAACTAGAGTATTTATAACTGATACATTTAACGATACGTTATTGTTAAATTAAAAGCTTAAGTAGACATGCAAGTATGTTGATAAGTACATGCAGATGAACATTAGACCTTTCTCGTGAACGTAGAGCAAACACGCGTTGGCCTGATATGAACTCCTTCAACTAGTTCGTAGGGTAATCGCGACCGTAGCTAGTGCTACGGACATGATAAGCGGCAAAAGCATATAGTACAGAGAGCTATTCTCAGCGAGGAAAAATTCGAAATCGAAATACGAAAAAATCGTAATCGAGAAGCTTCATTCAGGAGAGTGAGGCTCCGTAGGGATCGTCGTGCCCCATTCCTTCAGCCAGCTCTTTGGAATTCTACGAAAAAGCCAACATCTAGCAAGTCTCCTAGCTGACTCTGAACTCGTCTTACGACCCAGGTGCGCGCTAACCGACGTTAAATTTCCGTGTTAGCCACATCGTACCTTATGGGGCCTCATCCATGTGCTATTATAAGCTGTAGAAAACATAAGAAATAAGGCTTGATGCCAACGATACAGCGGCGTAACATCGTCAATTGAGCATCAATTGAGGCTCGGCCACATTAAAACCAATCAGCTGAATTCTTTGATGAACAGCGGCGTTCTCGACGATATTTTCAGCCACTGAACGTTTGCGTGCAGTAAAAACATTCAATTTTTATCATTATTGTCGTCGTCGTCGTTATTTCGAATTTGCAAGGGGTGCACATGCTGCTAATGTCTCATGTGTGTACGTGCGCATAGATTCCTTTGAAGATTGCACAGACTACTACTTGAGAGTGAACTCTCGTCCGTAGAGCAACCTTTATGCCATCACCCCACAGTGAGATAAGTGAGAAAACCCGTGGAATTACGGTAACGTCAAAGTAAACCGCAACGAATGTTAACATTCTGATCAAATTCAGCGTGAGAAGAAGGAACAGATAGAGGTGGGCACGCAGCAATATATATATTCCTAAGGCAGCTACGACGAGTCGAACATGCGGGCAGACAAGCCAGCCGTCAATCCCGGATAGAGGTCTGCGGAATACTTACCGTACTTGTATTATAACAGCTAAGCAGCCATGCTCGCGCTGTCACTTCTCTCTATTCAGTATGATTAAGTGATTAGTATCAGTGATGCGGTGTCAGTGAATTGCTTTAGGTGAGTGATGCCCGTCGTCGTCGTCGCCGTCGCCGTCGCCGTCGTCGTCGTCGTCGTCGTCGTCGCCGTCGTCGTCGTCGTCGCCGCCGTCGTCGTCGTCGTCGTCGTCGTCGTCGTCGTCGTCGTCGTCGTCGTCGTCGTCGTCGTCGTCGTCGTCGTCGTCGTCGTCGTCGTCGTCGTCGTCGTCGCCGTCGTCGTCGTCGTCGTCGTCGTCGTCGTCGTCGTCGTCGTCGTCGTCGTCGTCGTCGTCGTCGTCGTCGTCGTCGTCGTCGTCGTCGTCGTCGTCGT
>NW_019213030.1:0-6182 GCF_002532875.2 Varroa jacobsoni | reverse complement strand
GTGATAATGCCGGCTATACTGCATCCTTCGTTCAGGGCCAATCAGCATGGGCCGAGACCGCTTTGGAGTTTTTGTATCAGAAACAACTCGTCACGCTGGTTGGACGTAACTGTCTGACTAAAGTCAAGGTAGCTGCATGTATATATATGTTTGGTAATGGGTAGGCGGTTGAGCTGCTGATGCCTCGAACATATTTCGAGAGCAATCAGTAGTCTTCTATTTTCTCTGCTGCTCCGGCTGTCGTTTGCTATAGCTAACATATCTTTGCTCGGCTTTTTTGGCGTTTACGTAGTCGACAGCAGAAGTTGTGTCGCGGTGAGATGGCAAACTCAGGAACGCGATGAGCTAGTTGCCACGAGCTGTCGGCTATTAGTTACAGAGGCGCTACGGTTCGAACAGGGGAGCGCGGCCGTGTGCGCGGCAGACGATGAGGAACCCCGACCTTGTCCTTAGGTTCACTGATCCTGTTCTTTTCGTTTCAATGACTTCGTTGACGTCGTCGTCGTCGTCATCATCGATGAAATAAAGTGGACGGCGACTGTCGATCGATACATTTGTGCATCGTTTTACTCTGGCGACGAGCTTCGTTCTGCTTCCAAAATGCCGCCTCCTTTCTCTATCTATCTCCACTGGTCGCTCAGTCCATCCCTGTCGCGTTTCCATTCCCGCGACTTTTCCCAGCGCTTTAACCGCGTCAGGTTCCGTTGCTGCTTCTGCTCGGCTGGTTATTGCCGTTGACATTTTGCCGCTACCGCGCATCGCTAGCAGAAGTAGAGGCAGATTTAACACCGGAGAACGGAGAGGTAAAGAGTCAGGTTTCGAGCAATCACAGCGAAAGGGCCTTTTTCTCGTCTTCTGTTTTGACTGGTGGCTGTCGAACACTTCACGCCACTCTGCACCCGGCTGTCGCCGCGCGAACTACAGACTCCATTGCAGTAGCGGTTAGAGATGGCGGTTGACAGGTCACTATTAGCCACTCAAAATCTCGCAGCGCTACAACGGTGGTGGATTGGTGTAGATTTGAGCATCAACATCATCCCCATCATTGTCCTCATGACCAGCAGCAGCAGCAGAAGCTAAAAGGGAGCTTTTGATCGTCTGTCTCTTTCGATTGCGGTAGCTGTGCATCCCCGGCCGCATCTCGTTTCACTTGGCGTCTAGTGATATCAACCTCCCCTTTGGCTCGTTCGTTCGCTTTCGCGCGCCCTCTTTTTCTATTGAAGTGAACGTACATGATACATTTTGGGATCCGTGTATCTTTATTCTCGTCTGCTTCGCTTCTGTATGCTGGAGATGAGGAACAGCGAAGGAGGGTGGCGGCAACGCTGATTATCGATCACTGAGCACCGCGGACTTGAAGTGACTCGGCACGAAGGCCGAATTGCTTTTCGGGCTTCAGTTGGTATTGTTTATTGGGCTTGATAATGGTGTGGGTTGGTTGAACGTCGCCAAACTGACAGCCCTTCATTCTCCTTGTTGTCCTTCCAGGAGACAAGCCACACAAATGCGAGATCTGCAACAAACGGTTCGCCCTCCCCTGCAACCTGCGAGCCCACGTTAAGACCCACGAAGGTATGATGCAACTTCAGTTTGAGAAAGCCTCTTAATAAGGGATGGCAAAGTTTCGGGTTATGTATTTATGTCGAATAGACTAAGCTTATTATTATTATTATCGTTTTTATAGCTATTATTGCACTAGATAGTTCCTTTAAGCAGTGCAAACAATGCAGCTTAAATACAATATTTAAGAAACAAATTGTATATGTTTCCGTCGTTACATTGTTGGGCGTTCCCGCAAGCGTATCTTAGTAGCCAGTAATGGTAAACAGTGAAAAACTAATTCGACTTGTATTTCCTATGATTTGCCCTTTTATGAAAATGGTCGCCCGCGCATAGTAAGGGGCAGGGCTCCTAGAGGCCAGAATATGTTGGCAGTCGACGATTAGCACGTCGATCAAGATCAAGACCTGTGCGAAAGCTAGAAAAAAAAAGCTATAATCAAAGTTACGCCTGACACGATTGCTCGATGTTGGCAATAACAACAACAGCGACAGCAGGATGTTCCCCTGGACGTCCTGTCTTGTTCATTTCGGCGCTTCTATGTGCGGGTCCGACATTTCCTGGCTGGCAAAGTCTCTGCCTGCCTACCTGTGTATATCTGTGTGATAGCTTTTAGTTCAAGAGTGGGCAGCCAGCCCGGGAGCGTGCATCACGATCGACCTCGGCAGCCAACCAATTCTGGGTCTATTTCGATTTGCTGCTTGCCGAATTGTTGGATTCAGAACACCATGCGGGGCCAACATGGGTGCCGTTGTTGCGGCTGCCGCCATTTCCTCATCAAGATAACCGTGACAAGATTATCACTATTTACAAAGTTGGACCAACGACATCATTAACGAGCATAGCAACAGCGGCAAATACTACATTGACATTCGTTGGACACTTGTAAGGTGATGGCGTCAACAATTCCAAGCATAGCATGAGTGTTTCAAACTTTTCCAAGAATCATTAACTAAGAAATAGCAAACCATTGACTGGCTGAATTCTCTCCACGTAAGCGAACATTGTATTGTAAGACATTTGACGAGAATAGATCAATGGTCGTTTTAGTTAGTGGCTTTATCATACGCATTGTAAAATCGCTACTCGTGCAGCGTTGACACGAGTGCGTGCGTGCCTGCCTGCCTGCCTACCTGCTTGCCTCGTCTGCCACCACTATATTTACTCTCCGCCGTGAGGATCATAAGCAAGACGCGACGAGGGTTCTTTTTCGTCCACGTCATGCTTCGTGTCTATTGCCTTATGATTAGGCTGTCAACCTTTATGTATCAGTACTGTGTTTCTCCATCGTAATATCGGTAGTCGTAGATGCCCATGCGGTTTACAATAGTTCACACCGCTAGCAGTAATAGTTATATTATTATACGTGTCCTGTGTTTGCCTACATTCCTGTCCAGTACCTAGCCATTCATCATTGATACTTTTGTTTTTGGCTTGTCTTTCTTTGTCGCGTTGCCTTAAGAGCTACCAGGGTTCGCTACGTGTCCATTAGTCAGCAAAACTAGAACGAGCGGCCATTGCGGCAGCATCGGCCGACAACCATCATAATACGAGCTATTGCGAGCAAAAATTATCACTACGATGATGACAGTTCGTCCGCGTATTATCTCGTGTTGGCGGTGCAGCTGCTGGTGTTAGTTCTCTATAATATTTCTATAGGTTGTAGGATGTGTCTACATGTGCGAAGAGTTGTTGTTAAACGTTACTACATTGACGTTTGTTAAACTAGAAATGAAGCAATAAGTCGTTTCGTTTCCCCTCTCTCAAGTGCTTCGCCGTATAGATATAAATCTACGTATTATATGTGTATATGTATGTATTTACATCGCTGTTTACGACCATCCGGCAGTCGGCCAGTCGACAGAGGACCGTCGTATGCGTATCCCGACTACTGCTTGATCGGCTCACTATCTGAAAGACTAACTGGCCCGTTTACTCCAGCTCAGGCCGAACAAATTTTTATTAGGCCAAGAAAAGCTGAGAAGCCAAAAGGAGAATATATAGTTGTTATGTAATCACGTTGCGTCAAAGGCTTGAATAGTTCCATTTAATCTTGAGCCTAAAGTATGCTAACGAGCTTGTACGATGTATAAAATAGTGAATCAGGTGACACATAATGACAATACAATGAAACAGCTTACACTGGGTGAGATGGTCCTGAACCTATTTAGTTCTCTAGGCGATCGAAAATAATATCGCTACTGAATGTTAAATTCCCTCTGGCCACGCGATCTCTATCGATTTCATAACGTATTTATCTGCTCTTGTAGCCGCTCCTGGCTGGTTCTAGCAACCAGCAATCGGTGGCACTGGCTATGTCTTGACGCGAGGATATTCTTCATCCTGACCATGAAGATGATGAGGGGCAGTAAGAGCGAAGGTAACAGAAAATGGAAACGGTACACATACATATACTGGTGTATATATACAGGTACCAGTAGTAAGTACATGGGGGATAGCCGGTAGCAACTACCTCTAGCACGCATGATTCGACATGGTCAAGGGCTCACTCACATACACAAAGTAACCGATGCGAGCGTCTATCATACAGGAGCAGTTCCGGCTAGGTGCACATTGTTGGCGTCATTCCTGCCGGTCCTGATGCATACCGTTACCTATCACCCGAACGGCTGTCGCCCGTGCTACGGCAGCTATAGTTATTGTTACTGTGGACGATATTTAAGGCGAAATGTGTGGCTTTTTACCTGCCGGTTGGCATCATCGACTCGAAAAAACTGTCATAACAGCGCTAAATTTTATGGCTGTGGTTGATGAAATTTTTTTCTTTACCTCATTACGGTCGTTGTCTACTAGTCGCTCAAAACCGCGATGGTTTCTCTAAAGAGAATTGAATCTTTCTTGCCTCGCTCGACTAGCCAATCTTCATCTTAACGAAAAGAGGGCAACTTCTGAACCGATTAATGGTGTCGATGATTTGAGTCCAGTGTCAAATAAGGTTAGCCTCACAAAACAACCACAGGTGTGATCGTTAACATCGCAAATGTATCACAGACAACCTGGATACGGAATGATTGATTCTTCTAACAGTGGCAAATCATTTGCTTTTATCGTTGCAGAACAAAGCCCGTTGGATAAGACACAGTGTCCGCAATGTGACAAATTCCCGTGCGACTGCAAGGACAATGAAAAAGAAAAAGACATTGAGGAGCACTCGAGCGACGGAGCTTCCGATTCAGGCTTCGAAATGAAGGCGGTACGACAAACGGGCGAAGGACGGTCAGATCTCGTTGGCACGGGAGGACCACAGTTCAACCTTTTTAGCAATTTGATGCTGGACCAGATGATGCTCGCTAGCTATCAACAACAGATGAGTGTGTTCATGCCGCCAGCGTTACGAGCGCTTAAAATGTTCCAGGAAGGCGGTTTCGCCTTGCCAACACCACCGTGATCGATCCCCTCTATCGAACAACCTGTGTACTTCACTCTAAAATGCATTGGCTAGTACCAACCTTGGAAGCGTCGGGCCGTTGTCCAAGTTTCTCTACCTTTCATAAATAGGCTTTCTTTTTCAGCTTAACACGATGATCTCCTGCGGACTGAACGCAATGTATCATCCTTATATACAAAGGCTTTTTTAATTACATGCTTGATCAGCCCTCTGTTCCTAAAGTCATGTCGCAGGACTTGTGCAGATAAGTGAACCGGCAGCTCTGCCCTTACAAGTATGACAAAAAGATATAAATACGATAACTCTTTTATAATAACAGTACTACTAGTAAACACTGAGGAAGAGGAAGAAGAGTATGAAACTCGAGTTGCGAGGACATGACGGCACCGTTCGAGAGAGTTTTACGTTACTATCAATCGCGTACATATAGCACGGTACAAAAATAGCAAAAAACTTAGGATACGAGCCATGTCACATCGTCTCTTCACAACGTACGATAAGGGGATGCTGTTATCACTTTATCGGCGTTGGGCTGGGTCGGGCAGCGTTGAGCGGCGTGTCATGGCAGAGAGAACGATGGAACAAACAGATAAAAAAAAAGATGATGTATGGATGACGCTAGCGAGCTCGATAGCCTCAAGAAAACTCCAACCGATACAAATAAGAAACATGAACAGAATATAACATAATACTAAGACAATATTGATGAGACATATCGAACAGAATCCTATCAGTTGCCCTTTTCGGGGGATGAGTAGGCAGGATAGGATGCTTGGGAGGCGCGCGAATCTTGTACCTTTTATTAATAAAATGTAAATAATAGCGTTGGTGTTGGCGATGATGACACCTTTTCTCCTTGTACAGTCGCATGAATAGGCACTGGCGTACGGAAGCCACGTCAACAAATGATCACGTGAGCAGAAGGAACGTCCAATCTTCATTTTATCATTAGCCAGTCCCTGTTTAGGGTGGGCAAATGGAAGCTTCTTTCACGGTCTGGTGTTGGATCGGATTGTAATCTAGTCTTTCTTCAGTTGTGTAGTAGTGGTAATAATACTGATTAAACTAGCTATAGTAAATATCAGAATGCAGCGTGTGACGATTACGGAGAACGGTGTGGTTAAATATTCGCTACTGGCTGAGTGATATTGAGGTGAACGAAGGTGCTTATTGTATATATGGACTGGGATAGGCAAGATAATAAATTATAAAT